>NC_056444.1:57247008-57268046 GCF_018296145.1 Oncorhynchus tshawytscha | reverse complement strand
TCCTGGCCCTGTATATAGTCTACATTGTAAATGTGGTACTGGTCCTGGCCCTGTATATAGTCTACATTGTAAATGTGGTACTGGTCCTGGCCCTGTATATAGTCTACATTGTAAATGTGGTACTGGTCCTGGCCCTGTATATAGTCTACATTGTAAATGTGGTACTGGTCCTGGCCCTGTATATAGTCTACATTGTAAATGTGGTACTGGTCCTGGCCCTGTATATAGTCTACATTGTAAATGTGGTACTGGTCCTGGCCCTGTATATAGTCTACATTGTAAATGTGGTACTGGTCCTGGCCCTGTATATAGTCTACATTGTAAATGTGGTACTGGTCCTGGCCCTGTATATAGTCTACATTGTAAATGTGGTACTGGTCCTGGCCCTGTATATAGTCTACATTGTAAATGTGGTACTGGTCCTGGCCCTGTATATAGTCTACATTGTAAATGTGGTACTGGTCCTGGCCCTGTATATAGTCTACATTGTAAATGTGGTACTGGTCCTGGCCCTGTATATAGTCTACATTGTAAATGTGGGTACTGGTCCTGGCCCTGTATATAGTCTACATTGTAAATGTGGTACTGGTCCTGGCCCTGTATATAGTCTACATTGTAAATGTGGTACTGGTCCTGGCCCTGTATATAGTCTACATTGTAAATGTGGTACTGGTCCTGGCCCTGTATATAGTCTACATTGTAAATGTGGTACTGGTCCTGGCCCTGTATATAGTCTACATTGTAAATGTGGTACTGGTCCTGGCCCTGTATATAGTACATTGTAAATGTGGGACTGGTCTTGACTGTCTTCCATAGTCTACATTGTAAATATCGTACTGGTCCTGGCCCTGTATATAGTCTACATTGCTTAAATGTGGTACTGGTCCTGGCCTGTATATAGTCTACATTGTAAATGTGGTACTGGTCCTGGCCCTGTGTATGAGTCTGCATTGTAAATGTGGTACTGGTCCTGGCCCTGTATATAGTCTACATTGTAAATGTGGTACTGGTCCTGGCCCTGTATATAGTCTACATTGTAAATGTGGTACTGGTCCTGGCCCTGTATATAGTCTACATTGTAAATGTGTACTGGTCCTGGCCCTGTATATAGTCTACATTGTAAATGTGGTACTGGTCCTGGCCCTGTTTATAATCTACATTGTAAATGTGGTACTGGTCCTGGCCCTGTATATAGTCTACATTGTAAATGTGGTACTGGTCCTGGCCCTGTATATAGTCTACATTGTAAATGTGGTACTGGTCCTGGCCCTGTATATAATCTACATTGTAAATGTGTACTGGTCCTGGCCCTGTATATAATCTACATTGTAAATGTGGTACTGGTCCTGGCCCTGTGTATAGTCTACATTGTAAATGTGGTACTGGTCCTGGCCCTGTATATAGTCTACATTGTAAATGTGGTACTGGTCCTGGCCCTGTGTATAGTCTACATTGTAAATGTGGTACTGGTCCTGGCCCTGTATATAGTCTACATTGTAAATGTGGTACTGGTCCTGGCCCTGTATATAGTCTACATTGTAAATGTGGTACTGGTCCTGGCCCTGTATATAGTCTACATTGTAAATGTGGTACTGGTCCTGGCCCTGTATATAGTCTACATTGTAAATGTGGTACTGGTCCTGGCCCTGTGTATAATCTACATTGTAAATGTGGTACTGGTCCTGGCCCTGTATATAGTCTACATTGTAAATGTGGTACTGGTCTTGGCCCTGTATATAGTCTACATTGTAAATGTGGGACTGGCCCTGTATATAATCTACATTGTCTTGGCCCTGTATATAGTCTACATTGTAAATGTGGTACTGGTCCTGGCCCTGTATATAGTCTACATTGTAAATGTGGTACTGGTCCTGGCCCTGTATATAGTCTACATTGTAAATGTGGTACTGGTCCTGGCCCTGTATATAGTCTACATTGTAAATGTGGTACTGGTCCTGGCCCTGTATATAGTCTACATTGTAAATGTGGTACTGGTCCTGGCCCTGTATATAGTCTACATTGTAAATGTGGTACTGGTCCTGGCCCTGTATATAGTCTACATTGTAAATGTGGTACTGGTCCTGGCCCTGTATATAGTCTACATTGTAAATGTGGTACTGGTCCTGGCCCTACATTGTAAATATAATCTACATTGTAAATGTGGTACTGGTCCTGGCCCTGTATATAGTCTACATTGTAAATGTGGTACTGGTCCTGGCCCTGTATATAGTCTACATTGTAAATGTGGTACTGGTCTGGCCCTGTATATAGTCTACATTGTAAATGTGGTACTGGTCCTGGCCCTGTATATAGTCTACATTGTAAATGTGGTACTGGTCCTGGCCCTGTATATAGTCTACATTGTAAATGTGGTACTGGTCCTGGCCCTGTATATAGTCTACATTGTAAATGTGGTACTGGTCCTGGCCCTGTATATAGTCTACATTGTAAATGTGGTACTGGTCCTGGCCCTGTATATAGTCTACATTGTAAATGTGGTACTGGTCCTGGCCCTGTATATAATCTACATTGTAAATGTGGTACTGGTCCTGGCCCTGTATATAATCTACATTGTAAATGTGGTACTGGTCCTGGCCCTGGCTACATTGTAAATGTGGTACTGGTCCTGGCCCTGTATATAGTCTACATTGTAAATGTGGTACTGGTCCTGGCCCTGTGTATAGTCTACATTGTAAATGTGGTACTGGTCCTGGCCCTGTATATAGTCTACATTGTAAATGTGGTACTGGTCCTGGCCCTGTATATAGTCTACATTGTAAATGTGGTACTGGTCCTGGCCCTGTATATAGTCTACATTGTAAATGTGGTACTGGTCCTGGCCCTGTATATAGTCTACATTGTAAATGTGGTACTGGTCCTGGCCCTGTGTATAATCTACATTGTAAATGTGGTACTGGTCCTGGCCCTGTATATAGTCTACATTGTAAATGTGGTACTGGTCTTGGCCCTGTATATAGTCTACATTGTAAATGTGGGACTGGTCTTGGCCCTGTATATAGTCTACATTGTAAATGTGGTACTGGTCTTGGCCCTGTATATAGTCTACATTGTAAATGTGGTACTGGTCCTGGCCCTGTATATAGTCTACATTGTAAATGTGGTACTGGTCCTGGCCCTGTATATAGTCTACATTGTAAATGTGGTACTGGTCCTGGCCCTGTGTATAGTCTACATTGTAAATGTGGTACTGGTCCTGGCCCTGTATATAGTCTACATTGTAAATGTGGTACTGGTCTTGGCCCTGTATATAGTCTACATTGTAACTGTGGTACTGGTCCTGGCCCTGTATATAGTCTACATTGTAAATGTGGTACTGGTCCTGGCCCTGTATATAGTCTACATTGTAAATGTGGTACTGGTCCTGGCCCTGTATATAGTCTACATTGTAAATGTGGTACTGGTCCTGGCCCTGTATATAGTCTACATTGTAAATGTGGTACTGGTCCTGGCCCTGTATATAGTCTACATTGTAAATGCGGTACTGGTCCTGGCCCTGTATATAGTCTACATTGTAAATGTGGTACTGGTCTTGGCCCTCTATATAGTCTACATTGTAAATGTGGTACTGGTCCTTGGCCCTACTGGTCCTGGCCCTGTATAGTCTACATTGTAAATGTGGTACTGGTCCTGGCCCTGTATATAGTCTACATTGTAAATGTGGTACTGGTCCTGGCCCTGTATATAGTCTACATTGTAAATGTGGTACTGGTCCTGGCCCTGTATATAGTCTACATTGTAAATGTGGTACTGGTCCTGGCCCTGTATATAGTCTACATTGTAAATGTGGTACTGGTCCTGGCCCTGTATATAGTCTACATTGTAAATGTGGTACTGGTCCTGGCCCTGTATATAGTCTACATTGTAAATGTGGTACTGGTCTGGCCTGTAATGTGGTACTGGTCCTGGCCCTGTATATAGTCTACATTGTAAATGTGGTACTGGTCCTGGCCCTGTATATAGTCTGGTCATTGTAAATGTGGTACTGGTCCTGGCCCTGTATATAATCTACATTGTAAATGTGGTACTGGTCCTGGCCCTGTGTATAGTCTACATTGTAAATGTGGTACTGGTCCTGGCCCTGTATATAGTCTACATTGTAAATGTGGTACTGGTCCTGGCCCTGTATATAGTCTACATTGTAAATGTGGTACTGGTCCTGGCCCTGTATATAGTCTACATTGTAAATGTGGTACTGGTCTTGGCCCTGTATATAGTCTACATTGTAACTGTGGTACTGGTCCTGGCCCTGTATATAGTCTACATTGTAAATGTGGTACTGGTCCTGGCCCTGTATATAGTCTACATTGTAAATGTGGTACTGGTCCTGGCCCTGTATATAGTCTACATTGTAAATGTGGTACTGGTCCTGGCCCTGTCTATATAGTCTACATTGTAAATGTGGTACTGGTCTGGCCCTGTATATAGTCTACATTGTAAATGTGGTACTGGTCCTGGCCCTGTATATAGTCTACATTGTAAATGTGGTACTGGTCCTGGCCCTGTATATAGTCTACATTGTAAATGTGGTACTGGTCCTGGCCCTGTATATAGTCTACATTGTAAATGTGGTACTGGTCCTGGCCCTGTATATAGTCTACATTGTAAATGTGGTACTGGTCCTGGCCCTGTATATAGTCTACATTGTAAATGTGGTACTGGTCCTGGCCTGGTCTGTATATAGTCTACATTGTAAATGTGGTACTGGTCCTGGCCCTGTATATAGTCTACATTGTAAATGTGGTACTGGTCCTGGCCCTGTATATAGTCTACATTGTAAATGTGGTACTGGTCCTGGCCCTGTATATAGTCTACATTGTAAATGTGGTACTGGTCCTGGCCCTGTATATAGTCTACATTGTAAATGTGGTACTGGTCCTGGCCCTGTATATAGTCTACATTGTAAATGTGGTACTGGTCCTGGCCCTGTATATAGTCTACATTGTAAATGTGGTACATTGCCCTGTATATCTACATGGTACTGGTCCTGGCCCTGTATATAGTCTACATTGTAAATGTGGTACTGGTCCTGGCCCTGTATATAGTCTACATTGTAAATGTGGTACTGGTCCTGGCCCTGTATATAGTCTACATTGTAAATGTGGTACTGGTCCTGGCCCTGTATATAGTCTACATTGTAAATGTGGTACTGGTCCTGGCCCTGTATATAGTCTACATTGTAAATGTGGTACTGGTCCTGGCCCTGTATATAGTCTACATTGTAAATGTGGTACTGGTCCTGGCCCTGTATATAATCTACATTGTAAATGTGGTACTGGTCCTGGCCCTGTATATAGTCTACATTGTAAATGTGGTACTGGTCCTGGCCCTGTATATAGTCTACATTGTAAATGTGGTACTGGTCCTGGCCCTGTATATAGTCTACATTGTAAATGTGGTACTGGTCCTGGCCCTGTATATAGTCTACATTGTAAATGTGGTACTGGTCCTGGCCCTGTATATAATCTACATTGTAAATGTGGTACTGGTCCTGGCCCTGTATATAGTCTACATTGTAAATGTGGTACTGGTCCTGGCCCTGTATATAGTCTACATTGTAAATGTGGTACTGGTCCTGGCCCTGTATATAGTCTACATTGTAAATGTGGTACTGGTCCTGGCCCTGTATATAGTCTACATTGTAAATGTGGTACTGGTCCTGGCCCTGTGTATAGTCTACATTGTAAATGTGGTACTGGTCCTGGCCCTGTATATAGTCTACATTGTAAATGTGGTACTGGTCCTGGCCCTGTATATAGTCTACATTGTAAATGGTCCTGGCCCTGTATATAGTCTGGTCCTGGCCCTGTATATAGTCTACATTGTAAATGTGGTACTGGTCCTGGCCCTGTATATAGTCTACATTGTAAATGTGGTACTGGTCCTGGCCCTGTATATAGTCTACATTGTAAATGTGGTACTGGTCCTGGCCCTGTATATAATCTACATTGTAAATGTGGTACTGGTCCTGGCCCTGTGTATAATCTGCATTGTAAATGTGGTACTGGTCCTGGCCCTGTATATAGTCTACATTGTAAATGTGGTACTGGTCCTGGCCCTGTATATAGTCTACATTGTAAATGTGGTACTGGTCCTGGCCCTGTATATAGTCTACATTGTAAATGTGGTACTGGTCCTGGCCCTGTATATAGTCTACATTGTAAATGTGGTACTGGTCCTGGCCCTGTATATAGTCTACATTGTAAATGTGGTACTGGTCCTGGCCCTGTATATAGTCTACATTGTAAATGTGGTACTGGTCCTGGCCCTGTATATAGTCTACATTGTAAATGTGGTACTGGTCCTGGCCCTGTATATAGTCTACATTGTAAATGTGGTACTGGTCCTGGCCCTGTATATAGTCTACATTGTAAATGTGGTACTGGTCCTGGCCCTGTATATAGTCTACATTGTAAATGTGGTACTGGTCCTGGCCCTGTATATAGTCTACATTGTAAATGTGGTACTGGTCCTGGCCCTGTATATAATCTACATTGTAAATGTGGTACTGGTCCTGGCCCTGTATATAGTCTACATTGTAAATGTGGTACTGGTCCTGGCCCTGTATATAGTCTACATTGTAAATGTGGTACTGGTCCTGGCCCTGTATATAGTCTACATTGTAAATGTGGTACTGGTCCTGGCCCTGTATATAGTCTACATTGTAAATGTGGTACTGGTCTTGGCCCTGTATATAGTCTACATTGTAAATGTGGTACTGGTCCTGGCCCTGTATATAGTCTACATTGTAAATGTGGTACTGGTCCTGGCCCTGTATATAGTCTACATGGTGGTACTGGTCCCCTGTATATAGTCTACATTGTAAATGTGGTACTGGTCCTGGCCCTGTATATAATCTACATTGTAAATGTGGTACTGGTCCTGGCCCTGTATATAGTCTACATTGTAAATGTGGTACTGGTCCTGGCCCTGTATATAGTCTACATTGTAAATGTGGTACTGGTCCTGGCCCTGTATATAGTCTACATTGTAAATGTGGTACTGGTCCTGGCCCTGTATATAGTCTACATTGTAAATGTGGTACTGGTCCTGTATATAGCCCTGTATATAGTCTACATTGTAAATGTGGTACTGGTCCTGGCCCTGTATATAGTCTACATTGTAAATGTGGTACTGGTCCTGGCCCTGTATATAGTCTGGTACATTGTAAATGTGGTACTGGTCCTGGCCCTGTGTATAATCTACATTGTAAATGTGGTACTGGTCCTGGCCCTGTATATAGTCTACATTGTAAATGTGGTACTGGTCTTGGCCCTGTATATAGTCTACATTGTAAATGTGGGACTGGTCTGGCCCTGTATATAGTCTACATTGTAAATGTGGTACTGGTCTTGGCCCTGTATATAGTCTACATTGTAAATGTGGTACTGGTCCTGGCCCTGTATATAGTCTACATTGTAAATGTGGTACTGGTCCTGGCCCTGTATATAGTCTACATTGTAAATGTGGTACTGGTCCTGGCCCTGTGTATAGTCTACATTGTAAATGTGGTACTGGTCCTGGCCCTGTATATAGTCTACATTGTAAATGTGGTACTGGTCTTGGCCCTGTACATAGTCTACATTGTAACTGTGGTACTGGTCCTGGCCCTGTATATAGTCTACATTGTAAATGTGGTACTGGTCTGGCCCTGTATATAGTCTACATTGTAAATGTGGTACTGGTCTGGCCCTGTATATAGTCTACATTGTAAATGTGGTACTGGTCCTGGCCCTGTATATAGTCTACATTGTAAATGTGGTACTGGTCCTGGCCCTGTATATAGTCTACATTGTAAATGCGGTACTGGTCCTGGCCCTGTATATAGTCTACATTGTAAATGTGGTACTGGTCTTGGCCCTCTATATAGTCTACATTGTAAATGTGGTACTGGTCCTGGCCCTGGCCCTGGTCTTATAGTCTACATTGTAAATGTGGTACTGGTCCTGGCCTGTATATAGTCCATTGTAAATGTGGTACCCTGTATATAGTCTACATTGTAAATGTGGTACTGGTCCTGGCCCTGTATATAGTCTACATTGTAAATGTGGTACTGGTCCTGGCCCTGTATATAGTCTACATTGTAAATGTGGTACTGGTCCTGGCCCTGTATATAGTCTACATTGTAAATGTGGTACTGGTCCTGGCCCTGTATATAGTCTACATTGTAAATGTGGTACTGGTCCTGGCCCTGTATATAGTCTACATTGTAAATGTGGTACTGGTCCTGGCCCTGTATATAGTCTGGTCCTGGCCCTGTGTACATTGTAAATGTGGTACTGGTCCTGGCCCTGTATATAGTCTACATTGTAAATGTGGTACTGGTCCTGGCCCTGTATATAGTCTACATTGTAAATGTGGTACTGGTCCTGGCCCTGTGTATAGTCTACATTGTAAATGTGGTACTGGTCCTGGCCCTGTATATAGTCTACATTGTAAATGTGGTACTGGTCCTGGCCCTGTATATAGTCTACATTGTAAATGTGGTACTGGTCCTGGCCCTGTATATAATCTACATTGTAAATGTGGTACTGGTCTTGGCCCTGTATATAGTCTACATTGTAAATGTGGTACTGGTCCTGGCCCTGTATATAGTCTACATTGTAAATGTGGTACTGGTCCTGGCCCTGTATATAGTCTACATTGTAAATGTGGTACTGGTCCTGGCCCTGTATATAGTCTACATTGTAAATGTGGTACTGGTCCTGGCCCTGTATATAGTCTACATTGTAAATGTGGTACTGGTCCTGGCCCTGTATATAGTCTACATTGTAAATGTGGTACTGGTCCTGGCCCTGTATATAGTCTACATTGTAAATGTGGTACTGGTCCTGGCCCTGTATATAGTAGTCTGTGGTACTGGTCCTGTAAAGTCTACATTGTAAATGTGTACTGGTCCTGGCCCTGTATATAGTCTACATTGTAAATGTGGTACTGGTCCTGGCCCTGTATATAGTCTACATTGTAAATGTGGTACTGGTCCTGGCCCTGTATATAGTCTACATTGTAAATGTGGTACTGGTCCTGGCCCTGTATATAGTCTACATTGTAAATGTGGTACTGGTCCTGGCCCTGTATATAGTCTACATTGTAAATGTGGTACTGGTCCTGGCCCTGTATATAGTCTACATTGTAAATGTGGTACTGGTCCTGGCCCTGTATATAGTCTACATTGTAAATGTGGTACTGGTCCTGGCCCTGTATATAGTCTACATTGTAAATGTGGTACTGGTCCTGGCCCTGTATATAGTCTACATTGTAAATGTGGTACTGGTCCTGGCCCCTGTATATAGTCTACATTGTAAATGTGGTACTGGTCCTGGCCCTGTATATAGTCTACATTGTAAATGTGGTACTGGTCCTGGCCCTGTATATAGTCTACATTGTAAATGTGGTACTGGTCCTGGCCCTGTATATAGTCTACATTGTAAATGTGGTACTGGTCCTGGCCCTGTATATAGTCTACATTGTAAATGTGGTACTGGTCCTGGCCCTGGCCCTATATAGTCTACATTGTAAATGTGGTACTGGTCCTGGCCCTGTATATAGTCTACATTGTAAATGTGGTACTGGTCCTGGCCCTGTATATAGTCTACATTGTAAATGTGGTACTGGTCCTGGCCCTGTATATAGTCTACATTGTAAATGTGGTACTGGTCCTGGCCCTGTATATAGTCTACATTGTAAATGTGGTACTGGTCCTGGCCCTGTATATAGTCTACCTGGCCCTGTATATAATCTATTGTAAATGTGGTACTGGTCCTGGCCCTGTATATAGTCTACATTGTAAATGTGGTACTGGTCCTGGCCCTGTATATAGTCTACATTGTAAATGTGGTACTGGTCCTGGCCCTGTATATAGTCTACATTGTAAATGTGGTACTGGTCCTGGCCCTGTATATAGTCTACATTGTAAATGTGGTACTGGTCCTGGCCCTGTATATAGTCTACATTGTAAATGTAAATGTGGTCTGGTCCCTGTATATAGTCTACATTGTAAATGTGGTACTGGTCCTGGCCCTGTATATAGTCTACATTGTAAATGTGGTACTGGTCCTGGCCCTGTATATAGTCTACATTGTAAATGTGGTACTGGTCCTGGCCCTGTATATAGTCTACATTGTAAATGTGGTACTGGTCCTGGCCCTGTATATAGTCTACATTGTAAATGTGGTACTGGTCCTGGCCCTGTATATAGTCTACATTGTAAATGTGGTACTGGTCCTGGCCCTGTATATAGTCTACATTGTAAATGTGGTACTGGTCCTGGCCCTGTATATAGTCTACATTGTAAATGTGGTACTGGTCCTGGCCCTGTATATAGTCTACATTGTAAATGTGGTACTGGTCCTGGCCCTGTATATAGTCTACATTGTAAATGTGGTACTGGTCCTGGCCCTGTATATAGTCTACATTGTAAATGTGGTACTGGTCCTGGCCCTGTATATAGTCTACATTGTAAATGTGGTACTGGTCCTGGCCCTGTATATAGTCTACATTGTAAATGTGGTACTGGTCCTGGCCCTGTATATAGTCTACATTAAATGTAAATGGTCCTGGCCCTGTATATAGTCTACATTGTAAATGTACTGGTCCTGGCCCTGTATATAGTCTACATTGTAAATGTGGTACTGGTCCTGGCCCTGTATATAGTCTACATTGTAAATGTGGTACTGGTCCTGGCCCTGTATATAATCTACATTGTAAATGTGGTACTGGTCCTGGCCCTGTATATAATCTACATTGTAAATGTGGTACTGGTCCTGGCCCTGTATATAATCTACATTGTAAATGTGGTACTGGTCCTGGCCCTGTATATAATCTACATTGTAAATGTGGTACTGGTCCTGGCCCTGTATATAGTCTACATTGTAAATGTGGTACTGGTCCTGGCCCTGTATATAATCTACATTGTAAATGTGGTACTGGTCCTGGCCCTGTATATAGTCTACATTGTAAATGTGGTACTGGTCCTGGCCCTGTATATAATCTACATTGTAAATGTGGTACTGGTCCTGGCCCTGTATATAATCTACATTGTAAATGTGGTACTGGTCCTGGCCCTGTATATAATCTACATTGCTTTTGTTTTCTACATTGCTTCTTCCTCTTATTTCTTCTGTTTTAGTTTTGTTATACTATTTTGATATTGAATACTGCACTTTTGGGAAGGGCTTGAAAGTTAAGCATTTCACTGTACTTGTGCATGTGACAAATTAAACTTGAAACTGCTATAGTAATTTTGTAGATGGGAAAATGTGTTTTTGTTATGAAGTTGAACATGTGCTCTTTATGACAGAAACATTTTTTTTACCAACTTCCAATTTTGAAAAGACACCAAATTGGTGGAACAAACCTTATATGATTATGTCTTGGTCAATATATGTCTTGGTCAATATGTAAACATATGGCTTCTAAGTCTTGATGTAGGTCTTAATGTATACATCGGTACATCTTCTTCGTTACCCGTGAGAAGTGTGAAGATGCCCATACCTTCCCGTTCCCAAGAAGAGTGCAGAGTTACCTACGTAGCAGACACACAATGCTTGACTACTAGGTGATGTGTCCAAACAGATACTATGGTATGTTCTAACCACTGAAGTCATAACCACATGTTAGCACTGATGTCTTTACCCCATTACTGCAGTCATAAACCAGGTAATGACCCATCCTCTATTTAATTAGCAAGCATGTTTAGAAGGAGAAGCAGGTAAAACATAGATAGTTCCCATTAACTGTGATGAGTCAGTCTGGTGTTTTTTATTTGGAGAAAATGTTGTGCTGACGTGTGTTTCTGTGTGTATCTTTCCAGACACGTGCCCTACCCTAATCTGTATCCAGACCAGTCCACTAAGCGAGGAGTGGACCATGGAAGAGCGCTTCCGACCTCTGACCTTCCACAGCATCATCTTTGCGGTCCCAGTTGGTCAACCTGCTCATCCGTGGTGTCTGCTACACAGAGAACAGTCGGTTAGTGTTCCAATCCACTCCTCATGAGGGTCGTATTAGTTAGTGATGGGGAGGAAACATTTACACAAAAGATTATTGCGAGATTATCTTAATCTTATCTTGATTTTAATCTTCTTTTTATATGGTGAGCCAACATGTTTTCAGCACTTTCATTTCCATGACTGCTCAAAACTTGTTTACTCATGGCTCTTTTGTTCCTCTGCAGCAGACATGTAGTGAGCTGTATGTTTGAACATCGAATCACAATAAAATCAGAGTATCGATTCGCAATATATAAAATAGTGTGACTTAAAGAATCGTAATACATATAGTTTCTCACCTAAGTATTGTGATAATATCATATTGTGAGGTCCCTGGCAGTTCCCAGCCCTAGTGTTCATTAGGCACCAAATGGAAGAAACTGTGGAGGAACTACCTTCACTCTCATTCTTGTTCTCCGTTGCAAAATGTTTTGCTACGTTTTGCTACTTTGTGCTATGTACTAATGAATATGACCCAGGAGTTAGTCAGTGTGTCTAGGGGAGAGAGGAAGTGAAGGAGTGTCTGTGTTTGTGCACTGTTCTCTTTCACTGTATGTCTGTGCGTCCACATAGAGTGCCACGCAGCCCAGACTGTCATACGCTGAGATGACTGAGGACTACCCCTGTTTCCCAGACATCCACAACTTGGACCTGGCCCTCCTCAACCCCCGCATGATAGTGGTATGACCCAGTCCATCACACAGGAGCTGTGTTGTTAGACTTCAATGGAGCTTCTTATATTATCGATCATAATCTGTTGCTGAAAAAACATATGTGTTATCTGCCATATCGTGGATTGAGAGCTACCTATCTAATAGAACACAGAGGGTTTTCTTTAATGGAAGCCTCTCTAACGTAAACCAGATAGAGTGTGGTGTTCTTCAAGGCAGCTGTCTTAGATCTCTACTGTTCTCCTTTTTTGCTAATGACCTACTACTAGCATTGAATATAGCCTGTGTGTCTATGTACGCCGATGATTCAACATTATACACATAAGCTACCACGGGAAGTAAATCACTTAAATCCCTAACAAAGAGCTGCAGTCATTTTTAGAATGGGTGGCTAGTAATAAGCTAGTCCTAAATATATCGAAAACTAAAAGCATTGTATTTGGGACAAATCATTTGTTAAACCCTGAACCTCATCTAAATCTAGTTGGGAATAATGTGATCAAACAGTCATCCAGAAGAGCTGGTGCTCTCATGCATGTTTCAGTGTGGCTTGCCTCGAAGCGAGCATAGACGTAATTTAGCTCATCTGGTAGGTTTGTGTCACTGGGCAGCTCATGGCTGTGCTTCCCTTTGTAGTCTGTAATAGTTTGCAAGCCTTGCCACATCCGACGAGCGTCAGAGCCGGTGTAGTACGGTTCAATCTTAGTCCTGTATTGACTCTTTACCTGTTTGATTGTTTGTCAGAGGGCATAGCGGGATTTCTTATACGTTTCCGGGTTAGAGTCCCACTCATTGAAAGTGGCAGCTCTACCCTTTAGCTCAGTACGGATGTTGCCTGTAATCCATGGCTTCTGGTTGGGGCACGTATGTACGGTCACTGTGGGGACGACGTCATCGATGCACATATTGATGAAGCCAGTGACTGATGTGGTGTACTCCTCGGTGCCATCGGAAGAATCCCGGAACATATTCCAGTCTGTGCTAGCAAAACAGTCCTGTAGTTTAGCATCTGCTTCATCTGACCACTTTCTTATTGACCAAGTCACTGGTGCCTCCTGCTTTAGTTTTTGCTTGTAAGAGGAATCAGGAGGATAGAATTATGGTCAAATTTGCCAAATGGAGGGCGAGGGAGAGCTTTGTACGCATCTCTGTGTGTGGAGTAGAGTTGGTCTAGAGTTTTTTTCCCTCTGGTTGCACATTTAACATGCTGATAGAAATTAGGTAAAACTGATTTGAGTTTCCCTGCATTAAAGTCCCCGTCCACTAGGAGTGCCGCCTCTGGATGAGCGTTTTCCTGTTTGCTTATGGCCGTAAACAACTCATTGAGTGTGGTCTAAGTGCCAGCATCGGTCTGCGGTGGTATATAGACAGCTACAAAAATATAGATGTAAACTCTCTGGGTGAATTGTGTGGGCTACAGCTTATCATGACATACTCTAACTCAGTTGATCCAAACCCTGAGACTTCCTTAGATTTCGTGCACCAGCTGTTGTTTACAAATATACATAGGCCGCCGCCCCTTGTCTTACCAGAGGCTGCTGTTCTATCCTGCCGAATAAGCTTAAAACCCGCCAGCTGTATGTTAATCATGTCGTCGTTCAGCCACGACTCTGTGAAACATAAGATATTACAGTTTTTAATGTCCGGTTGGTAGGATATACATGCTCGTAGTTTGTCTTTTTTATTATTGATTGATTGTACGTTGGCTAATAGGACCGATGGTAAAGTTAGATTACCCTGCGAATGCCGGGGATGAAGGTTTTGTCGGGTGTCTGGAGTAAATCCTTCCCGTCCGACTCGTTGAAGGAGAAGAATTTCTCCAGTACGGGGTTAGTAATCGCTGTCCTGATATCAAGAAGCTCTTTTTGGTCATAAGACACAGTGGCAGAAACATTATACACAAAATAAGTTACAAATAACATGAAAAAATATACACAATAGCACAATTGGTTATGGGTTCGTAAAATGGCGTGCATCTCCTTCGACGCCATTATATGGTCAAGTGCTGCATAGAGGGACATAGGCAAATTACAGTTGACCCAGAACAGAGCAGAATGTCTGGCCCTTAAATGTACACAGAAGACTAATATCAACAACATGCATATGAATCTCTCATGGCTCAAAGTAGATGAGAGATTGACTACTGGTCTTTGTGAGAGGTATTGACGTGTTAAAAGTACCGAACTATCTGTTAAATCGGTTACCACACAGCTCAGACACTTATACATACCCCACAAGACATGCCACCAGAGGTCTCTTCACAGTCCCCTAGCCCAGAACAGAGGCTAGCAAACGCACAGTACTATATACAGTTAAAGTCAGAATTTTACATACACCTTACCCAAATACATTTAAACTCAGTTTTTCAAAATTCCCTGTCTTAGGTCCTTTGTTTCCTTCTGTTTGGAGCCTAGTGAATACAACCCCGATTTATAATAATAACCATTCACATCGCAACATGTCTCTGTTGGTCCATCATAAAGACAGACACACCATAGACTCATTTCAAGTACTTGACACAGTATGTATTAAATGTCCATATTGTTCAAATTTAAACCGGCATGAATTATCAACATTCTCTCTGACATAAACGCAGCTTCAAGTGAGTAACTCGACTTATTTTATCTGTCAAAACGAGCTCTAGAATTTTGCATAGAAGCACTAAGCAGAGAAATTGCTTTCTCAATTAACTACTGTAGCTAATTAATAGAGTAGAGTAGAGTAGAGGAAGCAATTTGCTCCATGATGTCCCTGTCTGTACCTTCTCTTTCAGATTGTGGGAATAATCACACGACACAATTTAACCCACGAGTTCCTTTTGGTGAAACTCAGACAGCACTACATCACCATTTCAGCTCCAGAGTCCAGTCTTTAAAGCCGACAAGAGCCGCCTGCGTCTTGCTGTCCTTGGGACACAATCCGGATCTGTGCCATGCTTTTCCATGTCTTATCCATTACACACACCCAACCGCACGGCATCCATTCTCTGTATGAGATAATAGGCACACACCCCTTGTAATGAAAGCTGGTGACTTTTGACTGCTGAAGAGCCTTCTATCACCCAAAGACGTCCTCCATGTCCCAACACATTTTCATGCTTTACCAACCAACCAACCAAGATTCATCATCATTATCACTGTAGCACTTTTGTTTAGATTTCTGACTGTATTTTTTAAAATATTATGTGTACTGTATATTTAAATGTTCTATTCTATATATTTGCACAAAAACAATTTCACTGTTCCGCCAGGGCTTCGATCAAAGTAGGCTCATCAAGAGATCGAGATTAGGGACCGTTTCAAATCAAGGGATATGTTTGGAGCTACATTAACACAGCAATGCATAATTTCACTTGCATATGTGAAGCTGAACAACAGACAGTTGTTCTCACAAATATTCAGCCAACAGGGTTATGAGAGTGGAATGGAATCGACAAAAGTTTATTCATTTTATTTTTTGTTATTTTGACTAAATATGCTGGGCCAAGGAAGGCTCAGCATATTTTCTAGACAGAAAATGGTGGATGTCTGTTTGTCAGTATTAATCCTTAAGAGTCTATTGGCGTACCCGTGTGTCAATCTATGTAACATAACAAAAATACCCCCATCAAAATCTGTCAGGTTAAGCCAGAGATATCAGTGTTTTTGCATGGGCTGCGTAACAATCCACCACATCCGCCTATGTCAGGCATACCGCATCTGCGGTTGAAGGTGGCCGAGCTACAGCTGTGTTTGTCAGACCATGAAACATCCTGAAAATCGGTATTGTCACAAAAACGTCTATAGCGTCCGAATGGTTTGGCCTACAAACTCTCACAAACACTATTGTGTTCTACGTTTTGCTCTACGACCCAACCACAAGTGTCACGGGAAACGTCTGAAGGTAACTCATACAAATGAATGGAAGTAGTTTTGTGCCAACAAAAAATGGTGGTAGTTTAAAGGTAGAATCTGTAATATGACATCATCACATGACTCAAGGGATGGTGTAGATTGGGATACGGCAGTAATGGCTGTCTTGTTAAGTTGATGTGTGTAACTAGGAAGTTGCCCGACTGTGTATGGCACTGGTACTTAATTGCGCGGCCCGCGGGCTGCATGCCCTTAATTTGCATCTCGCTGTGATTTTCTTATTTCCATGCATAATACAGTGGGGCAAAAAAGTATTTAGTCAGCCACCAATTGAGCAAGTTCTCCCACTTAAAAAGATGAGAGAGGCCTGTAATTTTCATCATAGGTACACTTCAACTATGACAGACAAAATGAGAAAAAAAATCCAGAAAATCACATTGTAGGATTTTTTATGAATTTATTTGCAAATTATGGTGGAAAATAAGTATTTGGTCAATAACAAAAGTTTATCTCAATACTTTGTTATATACCCTTTTGTTGGCAATGTCAGAGGTCAATCGTTTTCTGTAAGTCTTCACAAGGTTTTCACACACTGTTGCTGGTATTTTGGCCCATTCCTCCATGCAGATCTCCTCTAGAGAAATGATGTTTTGGGGCTGTTGCTGGGCAACACGGACTTTCAACTCCCTCCAAAGATTTTCTATGGGGTTGAGATCTGGAGACTGGCGAGGCCATTCCAGGACCTTGAAATGCTTCTTACGAAGCCACTCCTTCGTTGCCCGGGTGGTGTGTTTGGGATCATTTTCATGCTGAAAGACCCAGCCACATTTCATCTTCAATGCCCTTGCTGATGGAAGGAGGTTTTCACTCAAAATCTCACGATACATGGCCCCATTCATTCTTTCCTTTACACGGATCAGTTGTCCTGGTCCCTTTGCAGAAAAACAGCCCCAAAGCATGATGTTTCCACCCCCATGCTTCACAGTGGGTATGATGTTCTTTGGATGCAACTCAGCATTCTTTGTCCTCCAAACACGACGAGTTGAGTTTTTACCAAAAAGTTATATTTTGGTTTCATCTGACCATATGACATTCTCCTAATCTTCTTCTGGATCATCCAAATGCTCTCTAGCAAACTTCAGACGGGCCTGGACATGTACTGGCTTAAGCAGGGGGACACGTCTGGCACTGCAGGATTTGAGTCCCTGGCGGCATAGTGTGTTACTGATGGTAGGCTTTGTTACTTTGGTCCCAGCTCTCTGCAGGTCATTCACTAGGTCCCCCCGTGTGGTTCTGGGATTTTTGCTCACTGTTCTTGTGATCACTTTGATCCCACGGGGTGAGATCTTGCGTGGATTATCAGTGGTCTTGTATATCTTCCATTTCCTAAGAATTGCTCCCACAGTTGATTTCTTCAAACCAAGCTGCTTACCTATTGCAGATTCAGTCTTCCCAGCCTGGTGCAGAGTGTGACTGTTTGAGGTTGTGGACAGGTGTCTTTCAAAGTTCAAACAGGTGCCATTCATACAGGTAACGAGTGAAGGACAGAGAAGCCTCTTAAAGAAGAAGTTACAGGTCTGTGAGAGACAGAAATCTTGCTTGTTTGTAGGTGACCAAATACTTATTTTCCACCATAATTTGCAAATAAATTCATTAAAAATCCTACAATGTGATTTTATGGATTTTTTCCCCCGCATTTTGTCTGTCATAGTTGAAGTGTACCTATGATGAAAATTACAGGCCTCTCTCATATTTTTAAGTGGGAGAACTTGCACAATTGGTGGCTGACTAAAAACTTTTTTGCCCCACTGTACATAACAATGATACAATTTCAATTCAATGTTTTTAATGCAGGCCTGAATCAATTCATTGAATATATCTATTGTTCCCTGGATGGCAGATAGATGGCAGTATAGCACAGCTGTTGGACAGAAAGGCCAAAATAGAATGTTTACCGAAATAGAACAATAGAACGCAGCTGCTCAGCTCCAGTGACCAATACATATCAGTTTGCTACTAGCTAATTTTGCAGACTGGTTGACATGGATCGATTTATTGGACGGACAAGTATTTTTTTGTACTGCATGATGGGACTAGCTCACTTTGTCTTATTTGCCAGAAGGGAGTCAATTGTTTTAAGTGAGCAAATTTAGAGCGACATTTCCAGTCATGCCATGCCCACCTTTTAAAGTACCACCATTTTTTGTTGGCACAAAACATATCCGTCACAAAGCAACCTCAGAAACAACAAAATAGATCAACTCAAGGACAGCTCAAAGCACAACAATAAATGAGGGACAGATCTAGCACTGTTGCAGAGAAAACGACAGAGGCAACATATGAGATTGCTTGGATACTCGCGAGAAACAAGAAGGCCGTCACAGACGCGGAGATTGTCAAATAATGTTTTTTGGCCTCATCCGAAATATTGTACGCTGATTTCACAAACAAGGAAGCTATTTTAATACAAATTAAGGGACTGCAACTCTCAGACTTGAGCATAACAAGACGCATAGAAGCGAGGACATCGGTAAGCAACTGATTACCGACATATCCGTGGCGCCATGTTTTAGTATTGCGCTTTTACGAAAGCACTGATATAAGTGGCATTGCACAATTATGTGTTTAGGTCTGCTTCTCTCAAAATGAGTCGTTCAGAGAGGAACTTCTATGTTTACTGCCCCCTCAGGGCAAACACAAGGAGAGGATATTCTGAAAGCCCTTATTACATTTGTTGCTGATAATAATATTGACTGGTCAAATCTGGCATCTGTGTGCACTGACGGCGTCCCAAACATGCGAGGGAAGGAGAAGGGACTCATAGGCCTGATGAGAAAGTTAGAGGATATTCCCAAATTTGTTGCATTTCATTGAATCATTCATCAAGCACTTGTGGCTAAACTCAAAGACTGTGACTTACAGAATGTGATGCAGCAAGTCGTGCTCATGGTGAACATTATTATTGCGAGGATTCTGAATCACCGGCAATTCTGCAAGTTGCTGGAGGAATACCTGACAATACGGCAATTTGATATTTTGCAATGAGGTGAGATGGTAGTCTCGCGGCAGTTTTAGAACGATTTCTCTCTCTCTTCCCTCAAATCTGAATTTGTTGTAAGCAAGGGGAGAGAGGAGCCAGAGCTGGATGTTCTACAGTGGATATTAAAGCTGGCTTTTTTTAACTGACATCACCTGCCACCTGAACACAGTGAATCTCCAGCTCCAAGGGAAAGCTAAAACTCCGGGCAAAATGCTGCGTGTGGTCACAACATTTCAAAATAAAATCACCACACTGTTCATACCTGACAGACAGTTTGTTCATTTCCCAAAACTCAGAGCAGTCACCACATCCAACCCAGACATACTGCAACATTTTTAGCTATGCTATGATGCATTTGTGTGTGTGTTGGAAGAGTTGAAGTTGGAGTTTGAGTCCAGATTCAAGGATATCATGGAGTACAAGGAGTTTTTCAACTTCATTGAGAACCTCTTTCATGTGCCAGTGTCATCTCTGACCCCAGTCATCACAGCCCTCTGTCCTGACCGTGATGGAACGGAGAGTGAGATAGTGGAGCTGCAGTCAAGTGACACATTGCAAGGTGAACTAAGATCAGGTGTTACCCATTTCTGGAGCCTTGTGTCAGACACAGAGTATCCACTTCTGAAGCAGTGTGCAAAAGGTGACATCAGTTTTTGTCAGCATTTATTCATGTGAAGCAACATTTTCAACAATGAACAGTGTGAAACAAAAACGGAGAAACAGACTGACCAATGCACACCTCGATTGCCTCAAAAGGATAGCAACAATAGACTATACATTTAGAATGAATTCAGTCAAGGAGCAGAAGGGACATTTTTGCTATTCCAACTACTGAGGTAACCCTTAATATGGGTCGTATACATGTGATGTAGCCTATTTGATGTGTGTATGTATATATTTGTGATGTGCTGTACATCAAATCAATTGCATGTGCTCTATTTCTCTGAATTTGCTCTCAATTGATAATTGATAATATTGGAAGAAAAAGTACAACAAATTAAAGATCTGTGCGGCCCTCTGAATGATTGTCTCAACCCAAAGTTGCCCCCTTACAAAAAGATGGTGAATAACACGGGTGTATGGTGATGTCATATTGCAGAGTCTACCTTTAACATGTGACTAAACATGATGACGAGGCGAGTACAGCTTTTCTATGCCTTCTAAACAGTGTGGATAGATGTAAAGATAATCAATTATGACAAACCATGATGACACATATTTATACACTAAGTATTCTTTGTTGTATTTGTGTGATATTTTTTGCTAAATGTTTTATTTACATTTTTATTTTTTATGATTTGCTTCATGTACTATGAATGGATCACATTACATTTGGTCTATAACAAGACGGACCGATGTTACTCTGGGAAAAAAATACATTATTATTCTTTGTGTCATCGCCATAGCGTGGGTTTCAAAATGTAAGGGTAATTTTCCCAAAACCGGGGAATTTTGGGTAAGTTACTGG